>NC_053167.1:56226195-56241811 GCF_016835505.1 Polypterus senegalus | reverse complement strand
CTCTTGCCACAATCAATCTGAACATTTTACTTTTAAATGCAGTTTACACTGAAAGCTTTCTTTTCTGTGAACAATTTGAAATATTATCTTTAATTGCACCAACAGTTATTTGCTCACTCAAATTTCCCATTGTGCTTTCTTACAGCATAATTAAAGTGGATCCTTTTATAGCAAGACAGTTCGAGATTTACAGACAGACTCTTCAGAAGGGCTTCTCTTCGGTAATAGAATTCAGCTTCTTTGTTAATTATCACATATTTCTTAATATAGTCTTAAGCATAATGAGGAAAAGAAAAAAATGTCAATCACTTTTATATTTTTCATTCTGAGTGCATCTCTGTGAGACATGACTGATGAAATTTAGAAAATTGTTTCTTTAGCCAATCAATATAGGTGTGATTCGGTCAGATTACATGTTCCTATGTGGAGAAGAAGGGGTCGCATCATTAAAGCAGATTGAGTTCAACACAGTAGCCGTTGCTGGTGGAGGACTGGCATCTCAATTACCGGCAGTGCACAGGTCATTGTATTTTTATTTAGTAGAAAAGTAAAACAATTTTGATCTTGGTGGTGAAGATGGGAAATTCAGGGAAGGGAAGCTGGTAGTTCATTTGTTTGTTTATTTTAGTATTTCCTATTGAGATATACTGCAAATATATTTTTTAAGATATTTTTTCATTTTCCAATAAAGGCACATATTGAAAGTGGCTGGCATACATGATGTAAATATCATGGACAATAACTGCATTGCTGTCATGGCAGGTGCGATTGAAAAAGCATGGAGCTTGTATGGTTCACAAGGGTAAGTGGTTTATAAGATGACTTATTAAATCAAATCAATTTGTCACATACAAATTATATATACAGTACAGTATGTATGCACTTAGTTATTAATATAAAAGGACAAAAACAATAATGCTTGACTTTATAAATATCAATAAAAATAGTTATCAAACCAAAATGTGTGATAAACAATAAATAGTAATAAAATAAATAACTTAATAGCTTAATATGAGTGAGTGCATCATGTAGCTCTAGGCGCTGTCCTTCTTAAAGATGTGGATGAACTGTAGAGAGATGCTCCTCCTCAGTCTCTCTGAAATGGACTTTAGACAGCAGTACCTTTTACCTGAGAAAAGACGCTGGTATCACTGATAATTTTCTTTTCCCTGGTCCGACATCACTTGGTATAGATATCCTTGAAGTTAGGGGGTGCACGCCCAGTGACCGTAGCAGTCTCTGCAGAGCCCTTTGGTCCAACCGCATGTTGTTCTCAAACTAGGCAACAATACTTCTTGTTAAAATACTTTCAATGGTGGATGTGTAGAAGTTTTTTAGTAACTGGTAGGGTAGCCTGAAATTCCTGAAGTGTTGAAGGTGGTAAAGACATTGCCATTCCTTCCTCAGCAAAGTGTTAATGTGCTTGGACCAGGTCATGTCCTCTGTGATGTGGACTCTGAGGTACCGGAAACTGTCCACCCTCTTCACCTGAGAGGGGGTGGTAGTGCCTCCATTGTTTTCTGTCAAACTCTACAATCAGCTCGTCTCTTTTGCTGACATTCAGTAGTAGAATGTTGCCCTGACACCATTGTGACAGACCATCCACCTCATCCATGTAAGCCAATTTATTGTGGTTGGAGATCAGGCCTATCACAGCTGTCTCATCAGCAAACTTGACAACAATGTTAGAGTCATGTGCAACCATGCAGTCATATGTGTAAAAGGAGTACAGCGGACGACTGAGAACACAGCCCTGTGGAGTACCTGTGTTTAGAGTGAAGGATGATGAAGTGTGACTACCCATATGATCCACCTGGTGTCTGCCTTTTAGGAAGCTAAAAACCCAGCTGCACAGTGATGTGTTCAGACGTGGGTCCTTGAGCTTGTTGGTGAGCTTAGAGGGGATTATTGTGTTAAATGCTAAACTATAGTCAATGAATAGCATTTGCACTGTTGTCCATGTAGGCCATTGCTGTATGCGGTACCAAGGTGGTGGCATAATCTGTAAAAATTACTGGAGTGATATGCAAACTGTAATGGATCCAATTCTTTTGGCAGAAAAAAACATATGTAATTTTTGACTAGCCACTCGAAATACTTCATTGTTGTTGGTATTAGTGCAAAAGGACAATAGTCATTCAGACAGGTTGGACTTGCTTTCTTAGGTACAGGGACAATGGTGGATCTTGTAAAGCAAGAGAGAGATGCAGAGAGAAGGAGCCATAGAATTCATGGCACATTCGTCTGAAGTCGCATAACAAAGCTTTGGAATAACATGAGGCCTTCTTGTCAAACAAAAAGAATACACTGCTAAATGATGCCATCAAGATAATAAAACTGTCAATAACCAGTATGTTTTTCCTTCTTGTTTAATTACTTTGAAATATGTGGACTAACTAATTGTAGCTATGAGCACCAAGCAAGAAAAAAAGAAATAATACCCCAATCTGTTTCCATGTTCGCTTCACTTTATGCATAGCAACAATACAGTGAATGTTAACTTGTGTCAGTAGCCCAGTAATTAAAACACCTATTTCTAAATTTTAATTAGTGAGTTTTTCTTCTACCTTCTTTAATACTCTATCTGGATTTTGAGGTTACAATTTATAGCCATGCCAAATTCCTTGGCTGCTTTTGGTGTAGCGGTTACCACTAAACATCAGACAATATTATATCCCAGAGGTCCCTAGAAATAGCAAACCCAGCCTTTGGCTAGCACATGGACTGTAAAGAACCTGATAATTATGTTGTTATTCTGTGCTAAATTCAGCTGATGTCTAAAGTCTCGTGTTTGAACTTTCTGATTCCCACTTGTAAGAATGGAGACTAAAATAAAGTTTCCTAATTTAACAACAGTGAAGTCCAACTAATTCTAGTTACCATATACCATCTACTGTATTAATAACGCATTCCAGGTCCCCATTATTTGTAATTATTCATAATTTAAGGTGTTTTGAAGCTGATTGTTTGTTTGCCTTGTTCAGGGGATGTGTTGTTTCTTTTAATGCCCAGTTTGCAGTTCATACTGCAAACTTTGAAGTGAACCAGAGTAACAATAAACACCCTGCGAGTGTGTTGTGGACTTCTTCTATTGAACAGAAGCATTTTTTTCCCAGGAAAAAGTGTCATGGAGGGTTGACAACAGTTGTGTTTGTTTGTATTTTCCTAAATTATTAAGTGGAAGGGTTGGGAGTATGCACTGATAGTTTGTTGACCGCACCCACCACACGACGAACCACCTGGATTGGAACCCGAGTGCAGCGGGTGATACCTCGACACCACACTAGAACTGTGTGAGGTTTTTATTTTTTTTTACGGTGGCTTGGGTGGAAAACTACTGGAAAACTATGTGCTTAAGGACACATTTCAAGTAGCCAAGTGTCCAACAGAAGACAAGCTCTGCTGAAGACAAACTCTGAGGTGCTTCAGGTTAACAACAATAGACTTATCACATAATTATCTTTTAACTGTATGTTGTTGCATATTAACTTTCCAGTAGTCCCAAAATGAACATAACCCCAGTTTAATTTATATTAAATCGAATGTCTACTGTCTTAACTCTTGTACATATCTTTTAATAACATTTATTTTGGAATGTTTCATTAACATTGACTAACATGTTAAAGTTATTGTGCACATTGAGAGGCTGTGCGACCTCCAAACTTTATACTTTAGAGGTGTAAGAGGAGGGCATTTAATTGACGGTCTCACGCGACGTTTCTTGACACTTTCGCATGTATTCTGATTGGCCCAATTTTTTTTTTTAAAAAATGGTCAGCTGCTGCCTGCTCACGTGCACAACAGGCTATGAACATGAATCAGATTTTTGCTGTGGTTGGTCAAGAAATTGTGCGAGTTATTTTATGCAAATTGTGTTACATTTGTACCTGTGTGCATATTTATTTGTTTTTTTCCCCCTTAATTGTTTTCAGTACTCCATGTTAATCCTCATGTCATTATGCTATAAATTACATACCCCAAATACAGACAGCAGACTCTCAGTATAACTATTACAGCACGCACAATTTCAAGTATATATGTATGCCGCCCAGAGCATCCAGACTGGAGTTCAAAGTAGGTGGAGTTGACTCCAATGAGCAGTCTAAATAAGTTGAGTTGACTCCAATGGGCACCAGTAGAGTCTAACTGTAGCCCTCCAGATCTCTGCCCAGTTACACTATGGTTAAAATTAGGGCCAAGTACTGTACAGTACTGTCCAGTAAGTTTACTCCACCTACTTGGAGCTCCAGGGTGGAGGCTTCAGCTGCAGAGATACAAGACTCACAAATTTACACATAATGCATAAGTAGTCAGATCAGTTCAGTTCCGGATAACATTCATACCTCGCACCTTGGTTTGCTTGGTTCTGCACCAACACCACTCTTTCCAAAGGGCCTCAATATGGTTGTTTTGGTCTGTACTTGGCGTGTGATTTGCATGTTCCTATTTACCTAAACAAATCACATTTTCAGGGAAATCGCAGCAGAGTTTGAAAAAACTGGTCCAAACGAGTTAGGTATGAAAATCATTTTAATTAATGGGACCTAATTGCTCCTTAGATCTTAAAATATTACTCTAGAGTTTGCTACCTTTCTTTAGTGTGGGAAGAATACAGTCAATGTCCTCATTGATCACTGTGTAGTGCTTTGGATCATTTCTCCATAATGTCTCCTGAAATGCCTTTCTCACCTCTCATCCCAAAAACTGGCCAGGCCACCCTATGTCCTTTCTATTTTTATTTAACTAATTTGGTTGCCAATATTTAGCTGGTCATGTTTTAAATAAAAGTCCATCTAATCACATTTTAACTGAGTTAAGGAATTTCAAAACTGGGTGTATAAATGAAGTTCAAAAACGTATTTGTGTGCTCACCTACTGTTCTCTTAGGTCAATCGTTATGTTTCTGGTAGAAGACATCCAGATGAATATATACGACCAGCGGCTCATAGAAAATGAACTCTGGAGCAGGTTAGTCAGACTTTCTTTTAAATTTAAGGATGAATGGCAAATCAAGTCTAATGGAATTGTGTAACTTACCAGCTTGTAGTAAACTTCCCTTTCATTAAGGTGCAATAATATTAGTTTGTGACATAAAAGTGTATGTCATGCTTATCTTTGTCCCTTCTGTTGTCTTTCTAGTGTACTAATTCCCTTCATAATTTAAAACAATTCCATCATTTCTTCTCTTGCTTAAACTAAAAAGGCTTATCTCTTTTAATCTTTCCTCATAATTCATTCCCTGTAGCCCTGAAATCAGCATAGTCACTTTTCTCTAGACATTTTCTAGCACTGCTATGTCCTTTTTGTAGCCTGGAGACCAAAACTGCACACATTAATCCAGATGAGGCCTCACCAGTGCATTGTAAACCCTGAACATTACCTTCTTGGCCTTGTACACTACACATCATGCTATATAGACTAACATTCTGTTTGCCTTCTTAATGGCTTCTGAACACTGTCTGGCAGTTGGTAGTGACAAGTTCACGTCGACTCCTAAATCCTTCTTACAGTATATGGTTTACTTTTGATTTTCACACCTCCCATTGTGTATTCAATATAAACATTTTTAGTTCCTGTATGTAATTCTTTACATTTACTTACATTAAATTTCATTAGCCACAAATCTGCCCAAGCCTGTATAATGTCCAAGTCCCTCTGTAATGATTCAATGGATTCTAGATTATCTACCAATTCACCTAGCTTGGTATCTTCTGCAAACTTAACCAGCTTCTTATTTATATTCCTATTAAGATCACTTGTTTATATTAAAAATAGCAGCAGCCTTAGCATTGACCCCTGAAGGACACCACTCTTAACATATGTCAATTCTGATCTCCTACCATAACCATCTGCTTGATGTTTCTGAACCAATTCTGCACACATCTACATGCCATACCCTAAACTCCCACTTCTTTTTGTTTGGTTCCTAGCCTCTCATGTGGCACCTTATCAAATTCTTTCTGAAAATCCACATAAATAATATCAAATTTTACACTTTGGTCATATCCTTTTGTTGCTTCCTCATAGAATTTCAGCATGTTGGTAAAACATGACCTCCACCTTTTGAACCCATGTTGACTGTTCAATAAAACTTCTGTTCTTGCCTCGTGTTTCTCAGTCTTTTCTTTAATAATTTCTTCCATTAATTTACCTGAGATGCATGTTAAGCTTACTGGCCTATACTTGATTGAATCTGCCCGATCAGCCTGTTTATAAAATGAGATAATATTTGCCATTTCCCAGTCATTAGGAATTTCCCTAGTGTGCAGTGACTTCCTACAAATATGCGTTTGAAGGTTTATGTATGTACTCTCTAACCTCCTTAAGAATTCCAGGATATACCTGTATATTATCTGCTCCTGGTGATTTGTGTGATTTCAGCCTATTTCGAAGCAGTACTTCTTTCCCTCTACAATTTCCAAATCACTCAGTACCTTCTTAGTAGTCCTTGTTAACCCTGGGTGGTTATCCATTTTCTCACATGTGAAGACTTCAGAAAAAATCAAGTTTCGAGCATCTGCTATTTCAATGTCTGTATTTTTATATTCCCTTTTACTTTTCCTGATACACTTCACCTCCTTCTTCACCGTTCTTTTACTACTAAACTACTGAAAGAACTCTTTGGGTCATCTTTGGACTGGCATATGGCACAGGCAGAACTTTGGAAAAGACTACCTTGTCAGTTATGTTGCTCAGCCTGGCACATAACTCTTTAAATGTGAATTGTAGAACTGACATACTACCCTTATCTAAATTAATTATTCCAACGTGCACAATGACAACAGGATTCCACCCCTGCCCCCTGTGGCCAAGGGCCTATCAACACTTCCAGGGAGGTTTCCCATCTCTGCACCCAGAAAGCAAAATCAATGTGCAATACACTCTGACTCTGAAGCAAACCCCTAAAGTTTGAGTTCCCTAACTATCACTTCCTCTGTCTTTTGGGGGATTGGTTTTGAGGTGACCAGTTAGGGCTCCCAGTGCCTGCCTAGCACCTCAGAATCTTCAGAAATACTGTACAGCTCCGCAAAGACCTGAAAATGGGTTGACACCTCCAATTTTGGTGTTGATGCCCATGGACATTGTGCACCCTTTGCCTTGCGCCTTGTGTCTGTGACCCACCTATCTCTCTACCTTATTGGTCTGGAATCTCCTCCCGTGCCACCTTAGGGGTGCACACTATCTCTCTAAACTCCTGGGCCCGGACCACCAATTATCTACTACGATACAAGCCAGCCACCTCCCTCTTCAGTTCAGCAGCCCTGAGCTTGAGGTTAATTCAACTAAATATGTTTTTTCAATCTTATATATCTTGTTTAAAATTGTCTAAAATGCAAGATTCACTCTGTAAATGTCATTAGCATAAACAACATGGGCAAGGCCATGCAAACCCAGAACAAAATAGCAGTGTTCATGAAAAAAGAAACAAGATAGTGTCATAATGACGTGACTATCATAATTTTGTAATACATAGACGGGTGCATAAACATTTAATAAATCTACACAAAATGCAAAATAGTAAATGAGGATTCCAAAACACAGTTTAGAACAGGTGTGGTACCTGTATAGGACCTGGGTAGGCCTGTGTCCCTCAAATTTGCTCACTGGTCCACCCTGTTTTTCAGCTTGCTTTTTGAAAATTTTGTTTTGTATTTCTTACAAATGAAAATTAACTTATGCCACATTTTAATATATATCCCTTGATTAAAATATCAATGAACTTTAAATCTACTGTTAAAAAGTAAATAAACAAAGATAAAGTGTTGGTCACCCAATATAATTGAAGGCTTTGAAGTTGGGTCCAGGCAGATGGAAAACAGAAGTGACGTCAGTGATGGAGTGGCTATCGGTCTTCTGTTTTGCAGAGTGAAGGGAAGAGAAGGCATTAGAATACAGCGCCAACCCAGTGTTCAGTGGGCAATTACTGTCACCAAAACCCTTAAGCTGCCTCCCATGTTCATGTGTGTGATGCTGCACAGCAAAATTGTCAGTGTTACATTGTCACTGTAAGAGTTAATTTAATTCTTAAAAAGTATTTGGAAAGCATTTTTATGAATCGAGATTTCGCTCCATAAATAACAAGGTATAGAAAATAAGACTTTAAATTTTACCAACCACAGCCACTCAAAATGAATCATTAACAGGAGGCTATCAACTAGTAACGTACTGAAATCACTAGTTATGTGAGTAGGTTCTGAATTAAAACATGAACAAAGCAAGATAAATGTGAATGATATCTCAACAAACAACTGTTGGATGTTTTATTTGGAAAGGAAAACAAACACAACTGCAGAACATTCTAAAGTCTGATGTCAGCACGGAAAACTTTGGTGATGCTTCAATGGCAAGTAAATCAAAACTAACTTTACTAATTTTTTTATTTTTTTTTTACCAACTTCACTACTTAGTATGATGGAAAGTCAACAACCACACAGTCGCTAAATGTCGAAGGATTGGCAAGGTCACAGATTTTTTCTGATATTTACTAGCCACCAACTTAATTGATATTCAAGTGTCCAACTTCTGTTACAGCTGGAAAGGTGCTCAGTTTTGCAGCCTTTTGATATAACAAATACAGTGTAACAAGAACGACCAAGAGACACTGGGAAGGTTTGGGGCAGCCACCCATATAATATTTCCTGGCTGCAATATTGATTAAATAGAACAGACATGTTCACACGACTGAGTCCAAAACGTAACTGACTGCTGTCTTAAGATGGTGGCTTTCAAATGCACATAGAGGATGTGACGTCATCAGGACCAGAACCGGAAGTGACGTCATTGGTTGCCCCAGAACCAGGCGGGATTTCCCGAGAATGGTCTGCAAGGAATTGAGAGAGAGAATCAGTGCACTTTGCCACCCCCTGGTCTGGTGTGGAATTACATCTATTCAGGCCCTTTAGTTGTCCCCTAATCATGCGTGTGTGACAACAGTATGTGGCTGGAATGCAGGACACTGAAAGGTGCAATTTTGGTCATAACTTAATTAAGGACACATTCGCTCATAGATTCAGAGAATGGAAACACACACATCAGACATGCTCAAGACATAAGTCAAATAAAACTCACAGGGCAGTGCTTTGTAAATACACAAACTCAAAGGAACACCAATAACAGTCATTTGATTGCATTAAAATAATGCCACTGATTATTATTATGACATTATTTGGGCGTTTGTGCTTGTGATTTTTTGGCATCTTGTATGTATACTTAAAAGGAAGTCAATCAACAACAACAACAACAACAACATTTATTTATATAGCACATTTTCATACAAAAAATGTAGCTCAAAGTGCTTTACATAATGAAGAATAGAAAAATAAAAGACACAGTAAGAAAATAAAATAAGTCAACATTAATTAACATAGAATAAGAGTAAGGTCCGATGGCCAGAGTGGACAGAAAAAACAAAAAAAAAAACTCCAGACGGCTGGAGAACAAAATAAAATCTGCAGGGATTCCAGACCATGAGACCGCCCAGTCCCCTCTGGGCAATCTACCTAACATAAATGAAACAGTCCTCTTTGGATTTAGGGTTCTCACGGAAGGACTTGATGATGAGTCCTGTTCAGTGAATCAGTGTATTTGCACAATTTGTATGTGAATTTAAATTATTGCTAATAAAAATTAATAAAACTGGACATGCAAAATAAATGCCCCATTTGCATTGATATAACTGGAGACCTAATATTTTTTTAAATGAATGTATATTTAACTATAAAAAAAAATCCTTGTCTTTATCGTTGTGCGTAACACATGTTGCCTTAGAAAGGTTGCTGTAAAGGAAAAATGGCAATGATGTGAAGAGCAATTCTGGGTGACTTTTAAAATGCCAGAATCTCGAAAAAATGACACAATACACTGTTTTATAGTATTTGTGCAATCTTATGACAATGATTAATACTCAAAAACTTTCTTGGCTTAAGAAATTGATGTATTCAGTAAGTTTTAAGGCTTTTGTTTTAAATTTAGACTCGTGTCCTTTGGACCCCATTTTAAAAACTGATACTGTATTTTTTAAAAATGACATATTAAAAAAAATAGATGCTTCACCATGGAACACAACTTCTTGTAGCCATGTAATTTACATCCTTGACTGTAGCCAAAAAAATTGAATAATCCCAAACTTATCCTTTAAGAGGATCTGTTCAAAAGTTTTTCCAAAACGTGCCAAGGATTCATCAATTCACGGCCATTCATGATGGGCCCGTGACTAACTGTCTTGTCCTATTGACTGTTAGGTTGGGCTCTCTCCTCCTGTTGTTCTTTTTTAGAAGGATGAGCTCTGTGTTATTCTTCATTTGTTTTCTTTGGATTGATTTTGAAGCATATTGTTTGTGTCTGTTATGTTATTTTTAGCTGTCTGGCAGAGCTGTGTGCTGTTGTAATGTTATTTTTGTGTGTTATATGTTTATTTATTTATTTACAAATTTTAATTTAAGGGCCTATTTCTTTGAGATATTGTAATGTTCTTTGTTAATGTTGCCCATTTGGATATACTGTAGCAATTATGAAGATTTTGGCAGTGTCAGCTTATGCCCAGTGAGAAACACTATACAGTACAGACATTTGCAAGATTTTCCTTTCCACCTGTGTATTCACAGGAATATTCCAGTTATTCGGAGGAGGTTTGAGGACATTAGTAAGAGAGGACACTTGGATGAGGAGAAGAGGCTTTTTCTGTAAGTCTGTTTCTGTGTTCCCAGGAATTGAGTGACCCCTACTGGCGGTTTGAAGTAATAGCCCATAGCACTCACAGCCTGGTTATGAGTTTACCTGCCTGCATGCATGTTTCTTTGAATGTCTTACACCAACAACAAGAGAAACATTTCTAAAGAATAAATTACCAGCTTTTGGTGCAGGTGTAATACATTTTAATTGTTAATTTCATTACAGAGATGGGCAAGAAGTTGGACTGGTTTACTATCGTTACGGGTATTTGCCACAGCAGTACACAGAGAAGGTGTGTAAGTAAATGGCCCTAGTTTCTTGCAAATTATTTTTATATGTTTCTATGTACTATGCAGTATATATATTTTAAAGTAAGTGAGTGTGATGTATGGGTGCATAGTGAAGTATTGTGACAGTAATCCCAATACGCACCAAAACAAACTTCATTGCGTGGGCATCAGTGCAGAAACCCTTAGCTCTGTTTAATTGCTAATAATGACAAAATAGTTAGCCTGTAAACAGTAGTTGTGCTACACAGTAGTCATTCATGATTATCAGAACATAAGGTAATTGTGGGCTTATGAGTTACATCCATCTTCATCGGTGGCATTTCTGAATTTTTATAACATGTCGTGTTAAGCGTATTTTTCAGTTTTGCTTCATATACTATATATAACTTCTAAGCTTGGAAAACATTTCTGTTTGTTGCACGCCAGGTTCTGCAGGCCTGTTGTCAGTTGAAGGACCAAATTAATTGGCCATTGCAGTGTGCTCTATACTCTTGGGTTTGTGTGCATATGCAACCAGAATTTTTCAGTTTATTAAAAAGGTTTGAAGACAAGAGTCCCTTATTCTCTGCATTAAAATGAGGACCGTCTTTATTCCAAAACAATCATGTGTTTGCACTTCTGGCTCAAGGTTTACTCAGTTAAATTTATGGCAATGCAAGCCAGTGAGGAGATGTAAAAAGTCTTGGATCATTTGGGCCATAAAGGTAGCCACAGTAATCTAAAAAAGAGTGTTCAATATACAGAGTGCATCCAACACAAGATATTATGCTGATAGGACTGAGTGGCAGCTTTATTGTCACCCACCACTGAGGAGGACTATCTGACTAAATTTGAAAAAGCAACCATGGAAAAAAGGGTTGTGTAAACATTGTTTTAGTTGCTTGCTGGCCTTGGAGCTGTATATAAAACACTTGGCTGAACGGAGGTTAGTGGTGCTACCGGACAGTCTCGTTCTCAAGCGCTGCAGTGTGCGTGTGTCTGCCCATGGTATCGTGGATTGTCTTTTTTCACCTAAAAGTCAATCAACTTTAAACCTGAAGTGTTGCTGTTTCAATTCAAACAGTTCATAGTCTATAGATTTTCCTGGGCTGCAAGTAGTTGTGAGGCTGTCCATTTAATTAAACTTTTAATCTATATTGCTTTATTTTATCAGATAACGACAATGTAAAATGGGATCACAATGATCTGATGCCAGCTGAGGCAGACCAAGTATCAGCATCCACTTGTCTGATTGGTTATTATATGATGTGAATTGTGCATGAATTTGCATGTCTCACTAGTCATTAGCAAAACAGGGACAGATATTATTAGTTAGGTCAGCTAATGTTAATGTTAGGGAAATCTGCAGACATAAAGGAAAATTCTGGTATGGCATCACCAGAATTTTCATGTCAAAAGCACCATTGATCTTAAGACAAGATAAAAATTAGTAAAAAGTAGTTTTAAAGCTTTTAATAAACGTAACATTACATAATATTTTCAAACCTGCTTAATCCTTTTCAGGGCCGTGGAGGCAGAAAAACTTGTACCCTTTAATTTCAGTCTTTATTTTTATATAACTGGCTCTCATTTCTCTACTGTTATTGCCAAGGACATTTATGCTTGTGTATATTAAATTTGTGTCAGCTCAGTGATTAAGCAATAGCTGCATAATCTTATTCTTGCAATGCCAAGGACACACTGAAGTTGTTTTCCGTTTCAAGCGAGTAATATGGTCAAATGGATGCAAAAAGGATGACCAGTGCTAAAATATCACACCCACTGAAATGTATCCAGAGGTGCATTCTAAGCTCTGAGATTTGTCTTTGCTATACTGAATGTTGATTTTGTTAAACCCTATAATACATATGATTGCCTTGTTTGTTGTGTATATTAAATGTATTATTATAGGGTTTGAAATAAAGATGAAAAAACATGAGTGGTTATGCTTGTGGTTTTCCTGTTTAGAGCTGGGAGGCCCTGCTGATGATGGAGCAGTCCCGTGCAGTAAAGTGTCCAAACATTGGCACTCATCTAGTGGGAATAAAGAAGGTCCAACAGGAGTTAGCACGGCCAGGAGTCCTTGAGCACTTCTTTCCTGGGGACCCAGAAGCAGTTTCTCGCATCAGATCAGTCTTTGCTGGACTCTACTCTTTGGATTTGGTGAATCGATCTGTCCTTTCAAGAAAGCTTCAATAGCATACTGATGTGGGGTACAAAGTGTTGTGTGACTAATTTTGTCAGCAGACCACAAAGGGAGAAGTTCAAATTAGTTTTGCAGTTCACTTTAAAAAATGATTGATTTTCTTCTTCTTGAATGTGATTTTTGCAAATATTCTATAAAGTTATATTTCCTCTGGGTTAAAATCATATATATGAGCAACTGTTTGGACAAAAAAAATGTTTTTAGTTTGATTATCTTGCCTGCTTGCCAGCTAGCCCACCAAACACAGCACTTCCCTAGTTCAAAACCCACCGGAGGGATTTATGGTAGATTATACTAACAATGTTTCTAACCTACAGGGTAATGAGGGTGACCAAGCACAAGCCATGGCTTTTGCTGACCCTGATCAATTTGTGCTGAAGCCACAACGTGAAGGTGGAGGTAAGGAAATGGGAAAGATGTCCTCACATTTTAACTGATCTTCATGGTTTCTGCTAAAGGATTGTTAAATACCGGGCAGGGCCACCACCTGGAAATGAAGCCCCATAAAATGAAAATTTACAACATAAAGCCACATTGGGCTTAGGTGTGTGTCATCAGCCATTATAGTAGCATGCTAAAAAATGCTTAAATGCAGCAGTTGATTATGCAATGTAATTATGTACAGTACTTTCACCGTTGTCTTTGAGTGATAAGATTATTTAAAATGTACTTGAAACAGTCAACCACCCACTTCCCAAAGTTATTTATCTGTTACGAGGTTCTGAGGAAAAGGAGATACTATTTAATCCTGAATGGGGTTTCCAATTGATAAGTGTGAAGACACATTCGCACTGCCATACCGGCTCACACTGGACAATTCTAAGTCCCCATAGAGGTTGGGAGCACCCACCTCACGGCAAACCACCCGGATTGAGATCCTAGTGCAGCCGTGCAATCGGTGACACCTCAGCACCACACTGAATTGTGTGAGTTTTTTTACAGTGGCTGAAGTGCCAATCCTGCCACCAACACCCAAGTTTTCCCTGTAAGTTTGAGGACCTGCTTGCATGGCTGGATGCAGATTAACATCATACCCATGACAGACCATTTGCAGGTTAAGGGCCTTGCTCAGGGGTCAGGCGGGGTACAGTCACTTCCGGCATCTATGGGATTCGAACCAACAACCTTCTGATTGCTGGCACAGATCCCTAGCCTCAGAGTCCCCATAAATATAAAAAAAAAATAACAAGAATATGCTATCTCCACACAGAGTGCAACATGTCAGGGAAACGATGTGGCATTAGCCCTAACTTCTGCATCATTGTGTTGCTCCTAATGCATTTTTTCACTTAAATCTCCACTTGATTTTTCAGGTAGAGAATAAGCTGCAGTGGATGTACATCACATTCATGAGTACCCTCTGATTCTGCAGCCAGTATATGTATAAAACTCAACTCTCTATTAAACTATAGATACCACTGACTTGTGGTTTGGCAATAGCCCAGGGTGTGTCATCGTGGCAGAATCTCAAAAGCAGAGAAATGAACTATGAAAAGGGAAATTCCACTTGTACTTAGGGTATGTGGACAAAATAGTAAGCTATGCTCATTTTGATACTCATTATGAAATGCAGGTAATTAGTAGTTTATTCAGCAATAAGTTTAAATTCTAAACCTCTTCTATACTGGCGATAACATGCAAAGACCCCTGGAGACATAAAGTGGGTGCTTCTTTGGGGAGATCAATTAGGATATGCACTGAGTTGGAACTGGCCCTACATTTATATACATCTGAAACCTCCACGATTACTTTCTAAAGATGCAGTTTGCAGTTCATTCAGCACACTGGTCTGCCTCCTCCATCGGCCATGCTTTCGGACACAGAGTTGACATGGAACAGCTACTCTCCAAGGTTGTAAGCTGAATTTAGTTATTAACATGTCAGGTTTAAGTAATCTTTAAAATGACTCTTTTCATTTAAATTAATGGTGTACCTGAGTCCTGCCTAGTCTTCACAACCTCATTTCTGCTTTATCCTCTAAAGATCTGCACCTTATTTTTTGGTTTGGCCTTGCTTATCTTACAGTGTTTTCACAGTCACATTTTCTCTGTGAGAGTCTGATAAAGTTTGTCATACCTATCTGGCAAAATACACTGTCGCTCAGTCTGCTATCATACTAATGCCACAGCTGTTATTGGTGCCAAACATGCTGACTCCACAGCTCTTGGATGCTGCCAATGTTTAAACTTAAAAATGGGCAAAATCCCAAACTGCAGTGACCCATACCAAGCCAGTACCAGTATAGCTCAAAATATCCCTCCGATTCATCTGAAGAGCAGACACAGAAGAGAATGACACTGCATTGTCTACTTAAATTGGGCACATAGTCATTCAGACTTAACTGTGGATAGATACAGTGCACTCACTCTTTAAGGTGTGTGACTCCCTCAGTTGGGTCAAGCCGGTGTGGAAGATCGATAAAAGATTGTTTTAAGTGTTTAATACACAACAATGAGAGAATATTTATCCC
>NC_053167.1:56211695-56225695 GCF_016835505.1 Polypterus senegalus | reverse complement strand
CTTTATATTTATCAAATCATTTTTAATATGTGCAAAAGTATGGAGTAATAGTATTTATTCAAATACATTACTAATCGCTTTGTTCAAGTAAAACAATGTGTGCATGATAATTACTTCTGTTTAAATTTAGACAAAAGTTTTTTTTAGTGGGTGTTAATTCTGAACACCAAGCTACTATTAAACAGTTAACTCAAAAGGCTTCAATTTTTGTTAAGCTGAATCCATTCAAAACGAAATGCTACCTTGAAGACAAATTTAACAATCACTTGTTTTATTTCTGTGTTTTCCAAAAACTTCTGAGTGTTTTTAATCTTTTTTTTTTCCTCAACCAGAACTGACCATTGTAAGGGCCGGTTTATATTTCACGCTCAGAACGCATATGCACACGCACACACATCATAGCTGCCATGCGTTCCCAGCGTTCATTTGACGCATCCTCTGAGCAGGTCCTCAGAAATGAATGCTTTATGTTCACAGTGTTTGAATCCTTTGCTCACTACTACACAGGATAATTACTTGTATTACTATTCATTTTTTCTGCTACCTACATGCCTGTTATTGACAGCAGCAGCAGCAGCTCACCAGTATCCATACAAAAAGTTCTTATATGTATTTGTTTATGAAGGGTTGCTGTTATTTTGTTAATAGTTAATAAAGTCTATCTATCTCAAAATGCAAATTCAAGAAATGTAGCCAGAAATAGAAGTTCAGTCTGATATCTGTCGTGTTTAAATTACACAATCTTTACTAAATGAGGCCTGAGTGTTTACATACACACTTATGAGGAATGTACGTACCATGCATGTTGTGTTACATGGGTAATGTGTAATCATGATTCATCTTTTTTTCTGCTAATGTTCTTCAATTTTCTACAGTTTAGAAGCAGAACTTGTCCCCAGCCCTGCCCTGGATGAGCAGTCTAAGAAGATGAACGAATGGATGGATGAATGGTGAATACTGTACATGCAGAAGAGAGCTATTGCATTTATATTCCTTAGCATTTTCTACTGCGATTTTCTTCATCTCCATTTAATGTAAAATCGGATACACAACAGGAACCAAGAGTGGTGGACTGCATTGGTGGTTGCTTTAATGTCTCCTAATTACTGGAGAATGTTTGAATTACATGAACAATGTTCAAACATCTGTGCAAATGTCTTTTACTAAGCCTCCTTCTCCTTGTTGCATAATACACAAAATGACAAAATACACAATAATGACATAATCAAGCTACATTCTTTAGCAAAAATTTGATCTGACTATTTAAACTCAGATGGGATATGCATGATTACAAATTAATCAGAACTCAGTAACACATATGAAAGTGGTCTGTATTTGATTAAAAAAAGACATCAAATACTATGTGGATTTTAGGTACATATGTTTCAATTACATTTAAAACCACCCTGTGTGTGTGTGTGTGTGTGTGTGCGCAGGTGGATGAGCCGATCTGTTGGGCAGGCCGCAGTTTGTAAGAATGAAGGACTGTGTCTTGAATATGGATGTGAGCAACAGTGGAGCACCACAAGTAACAGTCCTGTGTTCTTTTCTCTTCACTATGTCCACCTCAGACTATAAATATAACACCAGGTCATGACTCTTGCAGAAATTCTCAGATGATTCTGCACTTATGGGATTGATAAAGGGAATGAGAGTATAGGATTCAGGTAGAGAACTTTGCTCCTTGGTGCCATGAAAACTGTCGGCATCTTAACATCAGCAAAACCAGCGAACTGTTTTTTGATTTTCACAGCACCAAACAACCCCTATTTTTGGTCACTATTCAGGGAATGGATGTAGAGGTGGTGTACTTCTACAAGTACTTGGGGATCCACATTGATGACAGGTTGGACTGGTCTCAAAACACAGAAAGAGCAGTGCAGGCTCTTTAGTTATTTAATGCAAGTAGTGAAATCCTTCACATCTTCTACAACTCTGTGATAAGCAGCACGATTTTCTACACTGTGGTGTATTATGCTGGTAACATCATCATTTCAAGAAAGGGCAACTGAATCAACAAGCCAATTAAAAGGGACAGGCTCAGTTACAGGACACATTCTGGACCCCTGGTGGTAGTAAAAAAAAAAAAAAGGAGACAATGAAAAGAAAACCAAGTGTCATTATGAACAATGCTGCACATCCTTACTCTGACACACTAATACTGAGGATTTTCAGCCAACAAATTATTCAGCAGAAGGGTGTCAAGAAAATGGTGCTACTGGTGATCCTTTATACCAAGAGCAATACATTTGTGTAATGCCAAACTGAGACTGTGACAGCCACGTCAGAAGTTTACTTTCTTTTTGATTTTCTTGCTTTTTAGTCATTCTGGTGTGTGTTCTACCTATATATCTACCTATTTATTTAACAAGCTTCTGTAAGAAGCCAGATTTCCCCCTGCGGAGAAATAAAGTTCAATTTATTTTCTGTATATATTTTATGCTGTATTCAATATTATACTTTACGTTTATGTTTTTTATACTACACTAATAATTATTGTATAACATACTGGGCTTCCCATTTGACACATCTATCTATGCCAAGTGTTTAGTTTTACTTTTTTGAAGGAAGCCTGTCTCCTCTTACACCTGACAGTTGTAATGTGTGAATATTTTTAAAAACAATTTTTAGAATCAAGGCTTAGAGGGCAATGGACAATACACAGAATTCCAAACATCATGAGCTGTATAATTCATACTATTAAACTTCTTTCTGTGGTGCACTCTTAAGGATAAAGTTTATGCAAAAAAAGCATACACAAAAATCTATTAGCTCAACTTAAAATTTATATTTTTAGAAACTGCTACAAACCTTATCTGTCATTAAAAATAAAGACTTATTACAGTATTAATGTTTACAACCATCTCATTTTTCTTGTATTTTTGGGTGCTATCAAGGTTTAAAGCATATCAGGAGAACACAGAATGTAGAATCATTGGTGTGGAAAGTGATGTGTAGGCATGTGAATAAGGAATTAACAGAAGTATATTACTAGCAGTATCCATCTGTGATGATTTTTTTCCCTGAAGTCCAAGTTGTTAAAGTCTAATTCAAAGACTTTCTTGAATTTGGTGGCTAAATGCAGCAAGTGTCCCAATATTAAATGTAGAAATTGGTCAATCAGCTTGAAAATTCTCCCAGTAGCAAAATGTAGCACAGAGTAGGTTTCCAAGAGCCTATATATTAGTATTATAATAAAAAAACAACTTTATATTAAAACAAGCCTATTAAAAAATGAATTCATCATTATTTAAAGTAAGAAGTGTTATATTTGGTCCAATATGGACAGCTAGCACCCATTCAACATGTTTTACTACTAATGAGAAGAAATTCTATTTTTCCCCATTTTTCCATTAGTTTGAACATGGCTGCTGTAAAATCAGAATGGGTCCTGATCAACTATTCATAAATAAAGAAAATTCATTGATTTTTTTCCCAATCTAATCCAACTGAAAAAACAAAGCATATCTTTGCAGCAACATACACTCACTAACTATAGTAATCATTAAACCATCCTTAGAAAGTATGTACCCAGCATGTCATACCAGTATCTGTGTGGGAGTAATTTAGAGTCATCACTGAAAGTAACTGCATGAAAGTCTTTGGTCTATGATTCGTTATAAAACAAATACATGATGTAGGTATCTTAAAAGGATCTTACAAAGATTTTTTTTTTTTTAAATCAAGTAGGGGTTATCCAAAGCAGCCACTCCAGCAGCCACACCTCCATCAGCAAATTCACTGCTCTTGGTCCGGAGAAGGTGTCCAGCACACTCATTCAGCACCATCTCTGTGCCTTGCCTTGCGACAAAAAAAAACAAAAAAAAAACACAGTTAATTCATAAAGTCAAGTGTGTACTATATAAAGGTGGTCACGGCTCATCATAAAAAATTTTGTAATATATTAATGACTAGTATAACTTGTTCTTTGATATTTTCCATATTCCCTTACACCATTATATCCTTTGTGTTCATTTTTCACATTTGAATTAATGACTATCACAATTTTTGCCCAAAGTGTAATTTTGTTTAGCCAAATATAGTTATAGCAAACTTGAACAGTCTTTATAAAACTTAGCTATTTTTTGGCGACACAGCAAATTTTGTAAAAAGGGACCTATAAGCACATGTGAGCATGTGTTGTTTTTAGTGAAATTCCCATAACAGGATGCTCAATTTTATATAATCACATGGAACCATTTATTTATTTATTGCAAGAATGTATATGGCATTACAATTTTGAGTTCCCCTGGTATTTGGGAATAAGGGTGGTGAGCACTTGGAAAAAGTGTGGGTGAATATCCAAATGGAATGAGCAGTAGAGTTGTAGTCCAAGAAGCTGGTTCACAGGACAATCGCACATTTAGACTGTAATATTTAATAAGTGATCACATAATTTTAAACCTGAACCTTAAGAAGTACTGTATTCTACAATTCTGAGTTTGTAAATGGCCTGCTCCTGTGTACTATAATATGCAAATTACAAGACTCTAATCTTTAAACAGGGTGTTTTTTCAGAGCTAAGTCAACACGGATGCCAAAAACTGCAGCATAAAGTACTGTGCTATAATTGATTTTATAACGTTCAACAACAATACACTTTCACAGACACATTCTTGCCTAGACAATGTATACCATGAATAGTTCTCTTCATAAGCTACAGTGAAGAGATGAGCTTCAAAATTTTGTCATGGTAAGAGATCCCAAAAAAGATCACCCAAGGTCTACCCAGACAAATGTTGCAACTAAGGACATAATTGTAATAAACTACTGAAAAATAATGGTGCACGAGGCAGTGCAATCGATAGGCGTTAGTTCTGATTAAAACTAAAAGCAATCTCTTCATCAAAAATGAAATACAGACAAGCTCTGCACACATTAGGCTCCAAAACATAGTTAAAATCACTCTTCCTACACAAGCTCATACAGGTGCTTTGTTTGCTTCAAGTCCTGACTAGACAAAGCTCATATCTACCTAAGAAAAGTGGATGCAGACCACCCTAGGACTTTTCCCCCCATTTACAAGTTAACATGGAACTTTTATCACGATTTCAGCATTAAATAGTGTTCAACATGTGTTGCTTGTTTATATACCTCACAACAATGCACATTTGCAAATATTCAAACAATATTTTAAATATGAACTGTTCTAATCTCAATATTTGTTGACAGCCCTGCTATCACCAGAAATACTGGCCCAGCATAAAGTTCAGATTATGTGTCAATATGCATGATACATACTGTCTCTGAATATCCCTGTTCTACTATAGGGAATGTAGCGATATTTCAAATAACTTTCCACTGTTTAAATAACTGAGTGGGATGTAATGAATCAAGGGTTTCTCTGCTTAAGTATAACAGGTTGAAACTGTAGCTGTAGAGATAAGATTAAAATATGACATTAGTCAAACAAAAAAGAGAAAAAAAAACTTACTTGGTATATTGCAAAACATAAAAATGGCAATATTATCAGATGGTGATCGAAGTATCAGAATAATACCTTATTGCGGCATTCCTGACAATTCCAATCCTTGGTAAGGGTTTATAAAAGTGCTGCATGGAATTTAAAAAACATACTTTTCCTGAAACTGGTGTATTTTCACATTAGAGGATCTAATTCATCTTCTAAGCCAACAAGTGTCATATAACATAGGCAGAGACTCAATAAATCTTAGTATAAATCTAAAGACCTGTTGAAAGTACCACATAAAAACTACATTTTTGAAAATGCTATATCCTTAAAGTGACATGTAGAGATAAAATAATAAGGACAGTATATATATAAGGGGCATGACTAAAACTTCGACTTGCACCATACCTCACATAAACTCCAAACATTCCTAGTTCACTAAGGCAGGTCTGTGGTTTCAAAGGACTTCCCCTCCTTACAATGCAGTTACTGACAGGCAGTGGTGTGATTTTATCCATGAGGATGTAGGCACTTCTCTCTGGACTGTCTTTGACTTCATTCAGCACATGGCAAATTTTTTCACCATAAATGTTGTTGCCTGCAAACAGAAACAAACACATTTATTATGGTAATGGTGAGATATATACTGCTACATTCCTGTGTACAAAAACAAAATAAATCTGAAGTTAACAGAACCAGGTTTGAATAAGTAAGCACAAAATTTATAAACAGTGAGAAGCTATTTACATTTGCAACTTTGCTTCAGAACAGATTAATTTTAGAAAACTAATAACCAATACCATCCTTTTCTTTACTAGCACATCCTAATGAGTCAAAGTGCAATCTTGGTGTTATAATTTGCATTTATACTTTAACTCCAAAATGTTAAAAATATAAAAAGAACAATTGTGAGGTCAGGTACTGTTGTTGGACAAGAAGATCTGTCTCACATCTGCTCCAGTTATTACTAGTAATTACCTGTTTGAATTCAAAATAATACAATTCCTTCCAAAGGTATTCAGTCGGGTTGAAGTCAGAGCTCTGTGCAGGCTGCTCCACCTCCTCCATACCAAACTCATAAATCCATGTCTTAATGAACTTGGCTTTGTGCACAGAGACACAATCATGCTAGAACAGAAAAGGGCCTTCCCCAACCTGCTGCCACAAAGTTGGAAGCATACACTTTTCTAAAATGTATTTGTATGCTGAAGCATTAACAGTACCCTTTATTGGAGCGAAGGTCATTTTAGGCACTATGCATTTCAGCACTTGTTGCCCCTGCTCTAGGAGTTCCTGTGTTCTACTACTTTGTGAGTGAACTGTTGTTGCCCGTAGACACTTCCACTTCATAATAACAGCACAGGAGACTTTGGCAGATCTATCAAGAGTAGAAATTTCACATACTGACATAAGGTGGCATCCTTTTAAACCAATTCTACTATCAGTCTTGACATTAGAGATTACATGGCTATGCGCTTTATTTTTTGCACCTACTAGATGTATTAACTGGTTTCACCTTGGAAATTAACTAAGATAATGGACCTCAGCTATAGTGCTGTAGGCTAATTGTACGTATCAGACGTACTATGTAAATACCCAAGTAGTTTTCTGTATATGATATTTATTTATTTATTTTTTATCAGGGGTTAACATTAATAGATCATTGGCGCTCCTTATTCTTGACCATTCCATATACAATTGTTGAGGAGTAAAACATTCATGCCACAAATCAATTCTTGCTTTTCCTAGTGACTGACACTGGCTTTTGTTGATGGTCATTGGAAAAATACGATTTTATTGGAAACTATATTATTTGGAATTCAAACAGGAAATTATTTGGAACAACTGAAGTTTTGGGTATAAATATAATTTCACCCCATAATACATACTGTAATAAAGGCAGCTTGAATCAGAATTGAATGTAATGCTTTGTTATGTAATCTTGTACCATCGGGGCGGACTGATCATTAGTGCATTTGGGCAATGCCTGGTGGGCTGCAGACTCTGGTCTGGTCATGGGCCAGCCACTTCATGAAATAAATTGTATGTACTGGTTACTTTTTGACATTAAAATTAATTTTCTAAACTAGACTACCAAACATTATCTGTACAGTACTGCAATTTATATAGTCCTATAGAATATACCGTATTGCATCATCAAGTTGTTTTAGTTTTAGTCAGTACACCACGTTGCAGCAAAAAATTCAGCCAAAACTGTCCTTTTCCCGATTTCTGTTTTGATACCGCTACATTTTGGTTAGCATATACATTATTACAATTTATTTGATATTATATCTAGTATTTAAATTCTTCAGTACTAATAATTAGTTTAGATTATGTATTATGCATTTTACTGTTCATTGGTCACTGGCATGAGAGTTAATTAGTGTTTTTCAGCTACGATTATTAGTATGATGAAATAAAGTTATAAAGCACAGGATAGGAATTTTTCATATTAGGATGGAACATTTTTTAGTTTATCGTTAAGTTAATGGAACATTTCAATCATGTGAGGTTTTCATTATAACCTCGGTTATAATTCATTACATTGTAAATGAGCAGTTTGATTATCGAGTTGAAAATAATTGTTTCATACCTGTAATCACTTACTTTGCTTCAGTCCGCCTAATCACCTATATGGGTAATTATTTGGCATTGAATTAAGTAAAGTTCTATTAACACCCACTCATGACCTCGTCCTTGTATCATTGTTGTTCATTTCAGCGTCTGTTGCCAAATATGGATGAAGCAAAACAGATGAGGAAAAAAGGCAGGGCTCAGAAAAAACGTGATCGAAAGAAAAAGAAACTGGCAGAAAGTGCTTCAAAGTGCAGAAACCTTGTGGATCTGTTCAAAGGTACTAATACCTACTGGGGTACTGGCACTTGGACATGACATTGACATTTGACATGTATTCTAATAACGTGTAAGCTGCGTTACTAAATTTTTATTTTTCATTAAATTTTATTTCTAAGCATGTGGTCAAATTTTACTGTGTCTAAACAACAGTGTACAGATTAAGTTTGGCAATAGTTTAAACAGAGTTCATATCATAGGCTCATAGCAAGTAGCGAGCCGCGTACTCATCACAAATTTTAAGAAAATTACATTGAATAATGGGCCGAGTGGGTCGACCTCATCACCTCACTCGTTGAAGGATGCCCAGGCCGGTTTTGAAACCCAGTCCATTCCTGTGCACCATCAAAGGGTTTTGGAGGGTTTAGATTAACAGCAATGTAAACTGAATCATGTTTTACTTTACCTTATTACATAAAACATTGACTTTAACAGCATGAACATTTACGTGGAACGTACAATGAACTAATTGCATTTTAAGTATTGTATAACAAAAGCAAGTAATATTGTGAACTATTTACAATGTCCTAGCCAAAGAGGGGATTGTGGGGAGGTGTTTGTTGCACCACTTTACACTAACATTCACCTGGGGTCGGGCAGACATGGAAAGAAGTGGCAGCCCATTAAAAAGCACTGCAACATCCACCTCCTGTATATGTTGTATCCACTGGTGACTCCTTTACTGAGGCATGCTGTTGCTTTTGGCTTGTGTTGTACCCAGGGCTCTAAGTGCTCTAGTACACTGTACCAACCATTCAGTGTTTCAGCTTTGCGAACCAGAGCATAGCCACACATAGTGATGGACATCTCAGGGGACACCACAGTTCTTCATAATACTGCATGTTGTCCAAGGTATGTGTACTGTATATAAGTGCAATTAAGACTCCTTAAAGGAGGCAACTAGCTAAGCATGTCTACTTTGAGCTTCGTGGAACTTTCATCCTTCCCATTCGCTTTTGATAGCGGCCTTCATTTGCAAAAAGGGGCAACACCACTTTTTTATGTGGTTCCTTCCCTTCCATCATGGTGCTCAGCAAAAAAAAAGGTTGCAGAGCCTAAGAATAGTCCATTTGTAAAGCACTATTGCCAACAAATATGAAAATGAAAAAAAAAACATTGGCTAATTTCATTTTTTCTGTTACGTTACCAAATTTCAATTTAGTTATTCTTCTTACCCCCTAAATGTTGAATATAAAATTATCTTTTCTAAGTGGATGTCTACTGCTCTAGATGAGCCACCCTGCCAAATGTTAGCTTTTCAGCTAAATATGAAATAGTGTTTTTGCTGATGAGTGATGTAATATGACCAAGCTGTGTGCGCTGAGCTTACTCTTGAGCATGCAACGTTCAGCTGGCCATGTGAACAGTAATCTTGTTCAAATCTCACAGCTTGGATTGCTGCTGTCATAATCAGTTTGAGTTTCATGGTTTGTTTCAATTACGACAGTATTTGTAGGACTTGTGTTGAAGAGACATTCGGCATCTGTCAAGCGTTGTAAGTATACAACCGGTTTCATCGATAACTTCACATCCAGCTTTTGAGAGTTTAAACATTCATAAACATCAAAGTGTCCACTACTGAAATCGTCACCTGTGAATCAAAGATGTTTAAGAGGCATTGGCGGTTGTCGAAAGGTGTAAACTATTTGGCCATTTCGGTACACTTAAAAGCGACAACTGAACAATTCAGCGGCAGCCATCAACTCACATGCAGAACTATAGGTGAAGGGCTTAAGCATTTCACTCTAATAGTGCTCTTGTGTAGTATAATTATCTTCTGTACCGTCATCAGTCCACACCTTAAACCTGTCCCAGTCATTCAATACATAAGACACAATGTTCCTACGGATATCAAGAGTGAGCCTGATATGGCCGTGCAATATGTAACAAAGAGAATGGAAAAGGTAGGTGCCATCTCCGGGCATGGAAACCACTCGGTAAGTGACAGTTCTTTGATCGATGGTGATGACCTCGATAGACATGTTAATGGGGGTACGGTTGGAATGATAAAGGAAATGGGTACCTGAACAATGTAAAGTAAGTCTACCTACACAATAACTATAATCGTAATAAATGAACAATAAAACAGCGGAGAAGCCGTGGATTAAATAAAAAGGCTGTAGTTATCAGCAGGGAGACGTGAATCCTGTGGCGTAGCAAGGAAAGGAATGTAGAGACTGGAGCAACGGACGGCCTTATATAGGCAGGCAGCCAACAACGTGGGAGGCTTTGGGATGGGGGACCCAACGCCGCTTCTCACGGTGACCGAGCTGCAGGCTAAGGACGTATATATGTGCGTAAGTAGGATTCAGTTAGCGTTGGGAAACCCGCGTACCAAATTTCTTGAAGATGGGCCCATAAGTAACAAAGACCGTTAAAAAGTTCAATATGGCGGCTGACAGTGGCATCATACCACCGAAATAAGTACGTACATTGGTTTTCAGTTAGTGCAGGGAAGCCGCCTACCAAATTTCGTGAAGATGGGGCCATAAATAAGAAAGTTCAACATGGCGGACGTTGTCGACCGTTATGACCGTTACGCGTAGAATTGAATGAATTCAATGAAACCTGCTTAACTTTTGTAAGTAAGCTGTAAGGAATGAGCCTGCCAAATTTCAGCCTTCTACCTACACGGGAAGTTGGAGAATTAGTGATGAGTCAGTGAGTGAGTCAGTGAGTGAGTGAGTGAGGGCTTTGCCTTTTATTAGTATATATATATACATATACACATATATATACATATATACACATATATATATACATATATATATATATATATATATATATATATATATATATATATATATATATATATATATATATATATATATATATATATATACATACACGCACACACACATTATATATATATACATATATACATATATACATACACAGTCTTTGGGGTGCATGCAACTGTTGCTGGGGGTGCCAGAATCCATGAAGGAAGAAAAATAAAAACATTATTTGTACAAAATCTTAATTTATTTATCCATTCCTAAATAATTAAATGGGCAGGCTATTTCAGTATCAGTGCAATACGCTGTTTGTTAAAACGGATGACTCCCGCTCTTACGTGCAAGTCTGCCTGGATATTATGAACTATCGTATCTGTTCAAGTTCTATTTAAATTTTAAATAGAAGGAATTTTTATTTAGTTGACAGAATATTATTCCGGAATAAATCAACTCAAACCTTAAATAACTTATAATATTTTGCTCTCCATAAAAATATATCCTGTCTAAATTATACAAGTTAGAAATAAAGTAAACGTTAAAAGAACAAACATTCAAATTTCTTTACTCTTATGTAATTTTATATAAAAATAAACTTAAATTTTAAATATCCCAAAAGATTTTGCTCTCCATAAAAATATATCCTGTCAAAATTATACAAATTCAAATATGAACATGGTGCATAACAAAACCTGGAAATATAAATAAAATTTGTTTGTTTCAGCAATAACAAATCAAATCATTCAGTTGTCTTTGCTCATATGTCATTTTATCAGAGCTGGACGCCTGGCATCTTTTTTTGGCAACAAGTTTGTTTATGTTTGGTGTGAGGTTCTGTGTTGTGGAGATTCTCAGGATGGACTGCAGGTGCTCATCAGTGAGGCGACTCCTGTGTGCTGTTTTGTTAGTCTTCATCACTGAGAAGAGCTTCTCACACAGATATGTGCTACCAAACATGCACAAGGTTCGAGCCGCATGTAGACGGAGCTGGAGCATTTCTGCGGGAATGGAGTGAATAAACTGTGCGGCCGTGCAGTATCGTACTTTGCCTTCAGTGTGCCATTACACTGCAGCTCAATCACCTCCATCTGAATCTGCACAGGTGCAGTTTCCACATCGACGGCAAATGGGTTGTGAAACAACTCAAAATTCTTTTTTTGTTCTTCAAAGTCACCAAAGCGCCGTGCGAACTCAGTGCGCAGTGCCTCAGTTTATCAGCAAAGTGCGATTTGGGAACACCGTTGTGCCGACTTGGTTCAACATTACTTGGCAACAGGGAAAGTGGGGCAAGTTGCACTGGTGCATTTGTGTCTCCCATAAAAGTAGCTTCACTTGAAATCACTTTGTGATTTTGCATGGGTAAAAACGTCTGCTGAAGTGTCAGATTCTTCTTTAACTCTTCTGCTTTCTGTATCTTGTGCATTGCATTCAGGTCTTTCAGGTTATCTTGATGTTTTGTCTCATAGTGCCATCTTAGATTAAATTCTGTAATTACAGCCACATTAGCTCCACAAATGAGACACACGGGTTTACCGGCAATGTCAGTAAACATATACTCAGCCTCCCATCGGTTTTAAAGGCTCTATGTTCAGAATCACCTTTTCTCTTGGCATCGTGTGGGCTAGCTTCGCAATAACTTGCAGCATCATAAGCTAGACTTGATTAACGCTGTAAGTGTTGGCAAGGCAGCTGAAGCGCTGCATTATGGGATCTGTAGTTTATTGTGTTACCAGCCTTCATATCCCCGGCCATTAATAACAATAATATATAAAATGATCTCACGGGCGGATATAATTACACGCCAGGCCGGATGTGGCCTGCAGGCCTTGAGTTTGACACATATGGACTAAATAGAACTTGAAAAGATATATTTTTCAAATGTGATTGCACAATTCAGATCGAGTTGACGCGACTACAGTACATCGAGCCCGCGTGCTATTGTGGTTTTGCCTCGTGCCTCAATAAGTTACCCTCCCCTCGCTCTTACTTTTTTACCGTTCATCTAATGAATACACTGAGTATGGCTTTACCAAAACAATCATTGATCGCGAATAAAGTATCCATTATTCATAAAGCTTCAATTGGTGATCTGTCTTTCTGCGTTAACCACATATTTTTTCATACGTCTCAAACCAAGGGATGCGAGGCTAAAATGAATCGGAAGCGCGTACATACTCAGTGCATCCCTCTCGAATCGAACCTCGACGCGCACTAGAGGCTAAGCTCTACTATTGCCACGGCGTGTGGTTTGTCTATTTGAGCGTAGCAGTGTAATTCGGTTTTTGTTCAGCACTCTTTGGAACTGTTGCTTTTTGTCTGCACACCGCATCAGTTCACGTGAGCCGCTGAATATGGTTTTATATGTCACTCGCCGCTTCTAATTGTTTCGCTGCCTTCTTAATTATATAATGTATGTTTTCTTCAGCGGTTTTTGGAGCTCTTCCTGGTTTTCTACGTACTGCGTGATTATGTGGGAGGCGTGATGATGTCACACGAAACTCCGCCCCCCACGGCTTTCGAGCTCAGAAATTCTTACGCGTAGAATTTCGAAATGAAACCTGCCCAACTTTTGTAAGGAAGCTGTAAGGAATGAGCCTGCCAAATTTCAGCCTTCTACCTACGGGAAGTTGGAGAATTAGTGATGAGTCAGTGAGTGAGTCAGTGAGTGAGTGAGGGCTTTGCCTTTTATTAGTATATATATACTAATAAAAGGCAAAGCCCTCACCACTCACTGACTCACTCACTGACTCATCACTAATTCTCCAACTTCCCGTGTGGGTGGAAGGCTGAAATTTGGCAGGTTCATTCCTTACAGCTTCCTTACAAAAGTTGGGCAGGTTTTATATCGAAATTCTACGCGTAATGGTCATAACTGGAAGCAGTTTTTCTCCATTTACTGTAATGGAGATGAGCTTCAACGCCGTGGGGGGCGGAGTTTCGTGTGACATCATCACGCCTCCCACGTAATCACGCAGTACATAGAAAACCAGGAAGACCTC